>NC_052307.1:78712866-78742866 GCF_016432855.1 Salvelinus namaycush
TATCCCTCATCCCTCATCTCTCTATCCCTCCATCCCTCTATCCCTCCATCTGTCTATCTCTCTATCCCTCATCTCTCTATCCCTCCATCCCTCTATCCCTCATCCCTCATCTCTCTATCCCTCCATCCCTCTATCCCTCCATCTGTCTATCCCTCTATCCCTCATCTCTCTATCCCTCCATCTCTCTATCCCTCCATCCCTCATCCCTCATCTCTCTATCCCTCCATCCCTCTATCCCTCCATCTGTCTATCCCTCTATCCCTCATCTCTCTATCCCTCCATCCCCCTATCCCTCATCTCTCTATCCCTCCATCCCTCATCTCTCTATCCCTCCATCCCTCTATCCCTCATCCCTTATCTCTCTATCTCTCCATCCCTATATCCCTCCATCTCTCCATCCCTCTATCCCTCCATCCATCCCTCTATCAAATCTAATTTGATTTGCCACATGCGCCAAATACAACAAGTGTAGACTTTACAGTGAAATGCTTATTTACAAGCCCTTAACCAACAGTGCAGTTCAAGAAGAAGAAAATATTTACCAAGTAAACTAAAATAAAAAGTAACACAATAAGAATAACAATAACGAGGCCATATACAGGGGGCACCGGTACCGAGTCAGTGTGCGGGGGACAGGCTAGTTAAAAACCTTTACTTAATACCCATCCCGGATCCGGGAGCATCCTCATCAAAAAAGCTGACTAGCATAGCCTAGCCTAACGGGACAGGGATATCATATAATATAATTTTCATGAAATCACAAGTCCAATACAGCAAATGAAAGATAAACATCTTGTGAATCCAGCCATCATTTCCGATTTTTTTAATGTTTTACAGCGAAAACACAATATGTATTTCTATTAGCTCACCACAATAGCCAAAGACTCAACCGCATATTTTCACCATGTTTCTACTGCATAGGTAGCTATCACAAAACTAACCAAATAGAGATATAATTAGTCACTAACCAAGAAACAACTTCATCAGATGACAGTCTTATAACATGTTATACAATAAATTTATGTTTTGTTCAAAAATGTGCATATTTGAGGTATAAATCATAGTTTTACATTGCAGCTACCATCAAAAATATCACCAAAGCAGCCAGAATAATTACAGAGAGCAATGTGAAATACCTAAATACTCATCATAAAACATTTATGGAAAATACATGGTGTACAGCAAATGAAAGATAAACATCTTGTGAATCCAGCCAATATTTCAGATTTTTTAAGTGTTTTACAGCGAAAACACAATATAGCATTATATTAGCTTACCACAATAGCCAAACACACAAACGCATTTATTCACTGCATAGATAGCATTTGCAAAAACCAGCAAAAGATATAAAATTAATCACTAACCTTGAACAACTTCATCAGATGACAGTCTTATAACATCAGGTTATACAATACACTTATGTTTTGTTTGAAAATGTGCATATTTAGAGCTGCAAACCGTGGTTATACATTGTGAAAATGTAGCAACATTTCCCCAGAATGTCAGGAGCTATTTTGGACACTCACCTAATCTGACCAAAGAACTCATCATAAACTTTACTAAAAAATACATGTTGTACAGCAAATGAAAGATACACTGGTTCTTAATGCAACCGCCGTGTTAGATTTTTAAAAATAACTTTAACCATAACAAACAGCTTGCGTTATTGCGAGACATCGCCCGCCAAAACGGCGGAGAATAGAAAGAACATTTTCCACAGAAATACGAAATAACATCATAAATTGTTCTTACTTTTGCTGAGCTTCCATCAGAATCTTGTACAAGGAGTCCTATTTCCAGAATAAATCGTTGTTTGGTTTTAGAATGTCCTTTTCTCCTGTCGAATTCACGCCACAATGCTAGCCAATGTTGATGACGTTCCCAGTTTCTCTCGACGCAAAGAACGGAAAACTCCAAAAGTCCCAATAAACGTTGAATAATCTGATAAAACTCGGTTGAAAAAACATACTTTACGATGTTATTATCACATGTATCAAATAAAATCAGAGCCGGAGATATTAGCCGTGTATACCAAACGCTTATCAGAAGACAATATGGAGGTGCTTCGCGCGCCTAGGTAGAGAAAGGAAATTCCTGACCTGCCACTCAAAAAGCTCTTGTTCGACCTCAGATCAAGCTAGACACCCCATTCCACCTTCCACTGCCTGTTGACATCTAGTGGAAGGCGTATGAAGTGCATGCATATCGATAAATATAAGCCAGTTGAATAGGCAGGCCCTGGAACAGAGCCTCGTTTTCAGATTTTTCACTTCCTATATGGAAGTTTGCTGCAAAATGAGTTCTGTTTTACTCACAGATATAATTCAAACAGTTTTAGAAACTTGAGAGTGTTTTCTATCCAATAGTAATAATAATATGCATATTGTATGATCTAGAATAGAGTACGAGGCAGTTTAATTTGGGCACGATTTTTCCAAAGTGAAAATAGCCCCCCCTATTGACAAGAAGTTTTAAGGTAATCTGTACATGTAGGTGGGGGCGAAGTGACTATGTATAGGTAACAAACAAACAGCGAGTGTACAAAAGGGGTGGGGGGGTCAATGTAAATTTTCTGGTGGCGATTTTATGAATTGTTCAGCAGTCTTATGGCTTGGGGGTAGAAGCTGTTGAGGAGCCTTTTGGTCCTTGACTTGGCGCTCCGGTACCGCTTGCTGTGCGGTAGCAGAGAAAACAGTCTAGACTGGAGTCTCTGACAATTGTATGGGCTTTCCTCTGACGCCGCCTATTATATAGGTCCTGGTTGGCAGAAAACTTGGCCCCAGTGATGTATTGGGCCATTCGCACTACCCTCTGTAGGGCCTTACAGTCAGATGCTGAGCAGTTGCCTTACCAGGCGGTGATGCAACCGGTCAGGATGCTCTCGATGTTGCAGCTGTAGAACCTTTTGAGGATCTGGGGACACATGCCAAATCTTTTCAGTCTCCTGAGGGGGAAAAGGTTTTGTCGTGCCCTCTTCACGACTGTCTTGGTATGTTTGGACCATGATAGTTCATTGGTGATGTGGACGCCAAGGAACTTGAAACTCTCAACCCTCTTCACTACAGCCCCGTCAATGTTAATGGGGGCCTGTTCGGCCCACCTTTTCCTGTAGTCCACAATCAGCTCCTTAGTCTTGCTCACATTGAGGGAGTGGATGTTGTCCTGGCACCACACTGCCAGTTCTCTGACCTCCTCCCTATAGTCCGTCTCATCGTTGTCGGTGATCAGGCCTACCTATGTTGTGTCGTCAGCAAACTTAATTATGGTGTTGGAGTCGTGTTTGGCCACGCAGTCGTGGGTGAACATGGAATACAGGAGGGGACTAAGTACACACCCCTGAGGGGCCCCAGTGTTAGGGATCAGCGTGGCAGACGTGTTGTTGCCTACTCATACCACCTGGGGGTGGTTCGTCAGGAAGTCCAGGATCCAGTTGCAGAGGGAGGTGTTTACTCCCAGAGTCCTGAGCTTAGTGATGAGCTTCGTGGGCACTATGGTGTTGAATGCTGAGGTGTAGTCAATGAACAGCATTCTCACACGTGTTCCTTTTGTCCAAGTGAGAAAGAGCGGTGTGGAGTGCGATTGAGATTGCGTCATCTGTGTATCTGTTGGGGCGGTATGCGAATTGGAGTGGGTCAAGGGAGGATGCTGTTGATGTGAGCCATGACCAGCCTTTTAAAGCACTTCATGGCTACCGACGTGAGTGCCACGGGGCGGTAGTCATTTTGGCAGGTTACCTTCGCTTCCTTAGGCACTTCCTTATGGTCTGCTTGGTCTGCTTGAAACATGTAGGTATTACAGACTCGGTCAGGGAGAGGTTGAAAATGTCAGTGAAGACACTTGCCAGTTGGTCCGTGCATGCTTTGAGTACACGTCCATGTAATCCGTCTGGCCCAGCGGCTTTGTGAATGTTGACCTGTTTAAAGGTTTTGTTCACATCGGCTACTGAGAGCGTTATCACACAGTCATCCAGAACAGCTGGTGCTCTCGTGCATGCTTCAGTGTTGCTTGCCTCGAAGCGAGCATAAAAGGCATTTAGCTCGTCTGGTAGGCTCGCGTCACTGGGCAGCTCGCGTCTGGGTTTCCCTTTGTAGTCCAAAATAGTTTTCAAGCCCTGCCACATCCGACGAGCGTCAGAGCTGGTGCAGTAGGATTCAATCTTAATCCTGTATTGACGCTTTGCTTGTTTGATGGTTTGTCTGAGGGCAGAGTGGGATTTCTTATAAGCGTCCGGATTAGTTTCCCGCTCCTTGAAAGCGGCAGTTCTAGCCTTTAGCTCGATGCGGATGTTGCCTGTAATCCATGGCTTCTGGTTGGGATATGTACGTACGGTCACTGTGGGGACGACGTCATCAATGCACTTATTGATGAAGCCGATGACTGAGGTGATGTATTCCTCAATGCCATTGGATGAATCTCGGAACATATTCCAGTCTGTGCTAGCAAAACAGTCCTGTAGTGTAGCATCCGCGTCATCTGACCACTTCCGTATTGAGTGAGTCACTGGTACTTCCTGCTTTAGTTTTTGCTTGTAAGCAGGAATCAGGAGGATAGAATTGTGGTCAGATTTTCCAAATGGAGGGCGGGGGAGAGCTTTGTATGCATCTCTGTGTGTGTGGAGTAAAGGTAGTCTAGGATTTTTCTTTCCCTGGTTGCACATGTGACATGCTTGTAAAAATTTGGTAAAACTGATTTGTATGCTTGCATTAAAGTCCCCGGCCACTAGGAGCGCTTCTTCTGGGTGAGCATTTTCTTCTTATGGCCTTATAGCCTTATGGCCTTATAGGATGCCCTCCATTCTTCTATCCCTCCATCCTTCGATCCCTCCATCCCTCTATCCCTCTATCCTTCCATCCTTCTATCACTTCATCCCTCTACCCTTCTATCCCTCTATCCTTCCATTCTTCTATCCCTCTATCCCTCCTCTTCCTCCATCCCTCTATCCCTCCTCTTCCCCATCCCTCTCTCCCTCATCCCTCTATCCCTCTATCCTTCTATCCATATATCCCTCCATCCCTTCTCTTCCTCCATCCCTCCATCCATCTATACCTCTATCACTCCATCCATCCCTACATCCCTCCTCCTCGTTCCTCCGTCCATCCATCTCTCGATATCTCTATCCCTCTTCTTCTATCCCTCTCTCCCTCATCCCTCTATCCCTCTATCCTTCCATCCTTCTATCCCTCTATCCCTCCTCTTCCTCCATCCCTCTATCCCTCCTCTTCCCCATCCCTCTCTCCCTCATCCCTCTATCCCTCTATCCTTCTATCCATATATCCCTCCATCCCTTCTCTTCCTCCATCCATCCATCCATCTCTCGATCCCTCTATCCCTCATCCTTCTATCCCTCTATCCCTCCTCTTCCTCATCCCTCTATCCCTCCTCTTCCTCCATCCCTCCATCCATCTATACCTCTATCACTCCATCCATCCCTACATCCCTCCTCCTCGTTCCTCCGTCCATCCATCTCTCGATATCTCTATCCCTCCATCCCTCTATCCCTACTCTTCCTCATCCCTCTATCCCTCCTCTTTCTCTATCCCGCTATCCCTCTATCCCTATATCCCTCTATCCCTCCTCTTCTTCCCTCTCTCGATCTCTCTATCCCTCCGTCCCTCATGAGATGAGGAGAAAGGAGAGGAGGAGAAAGGAGAGGAGACGAGCTGAGAGAAGATGAGCTGAGAGAAGACGAGATGAGAGAAGATGAGATGAGAGGAGGAGAAAGGAGAGGAGATGAGAGGAGATGAGAGAAGGCGAGATGTGAAAGGAGAGAAGACGAGATGAGAGAAGACAAGATGAGCGGAAAGGAGAGAAGACGAGATGAGAGGAGGAGAAAGGAGAGGAGGAGAAAGGAGAGGAGACGAGATGAAAGGAGAGGAGGAGAAGGGAGAGGAGACAAGATGAGAGAAGAGGAGATGAGAAAGGAGAGGAGACAAGATGAGAGAAGAGGAGATGAAAGGAGAGGAGGAGAAAGGAGAGAAGACGAGATGAGAGGAGGAGAAAGGAGAGAAGACGAGATGAGAGAGTCAGAAAGGAGGGAAGACAAGATGAGAGAAGACATGATGAGAGAAGATGAGAGGAGAAAGGAGAGGAGGAGAAAGGAGAGAAGACGAGATGAGATAAGACGAGAGGAGACGAGAGGAGACGAGATGAGAAAGGAGAGAAAAGAGAGTGCCATGTATCAGAATGTAAAAGTGTTTGTGTGTGTGTGTGTGTGCGCACGTGTGTGTTTGTATGTGTGTGTGCTGTTGTGTGTGTGTGGGTGCACACATGTGTGTTTGTTTGTGTGTGTATATGTATCTGTGCCCTCTCTCTAGGGACCATCCCATTGTTCCTTTTTTCTGCGACAGACTCAAGGTGTTTTCCTCTCCTGTCTTCCATCCCTCCCCCATCTCTCCTCCATCTCTTCTCCCTGTGTGAGAATGTAACCCTCCCAGGCCGCATCTGAGCTCGGGCCCCCGAGGGACCTACAGTCCCAAAGCCCCAATCCCCAGCAGCCCCTCAGGTTCCCCACTCCACCATAGGGAATAGCAAGGGCCCCCCAGGCCTTCAGACTATGGAGCAGCAGCCCAGCACAGGGGAGCCAGCCCAGAGGGGGAAACGTGTCTGGGAATACAACTGATGCTTCAGTGAGCATGGAGACAGCTCTTGATAGTGCCTTCTGTTGGTGTAGCTCTGCATGTGTCTGGGCATCATCTGAAGGATGGCATTTTGCATACACATATACAGATGTAGGATCTTCATTTGAGCCAGTTTGCTACAACATTACATTTTCTATAATTCTGCAGCAACAGGAAATGTGCATTATTATGTGGATTATAATTAATGCACATTTGTGTACGTGTTGATATATTTTTCATAAGGGAAATCAGGTCTGAAATTCTAAAATGGAAATTCTAAACTTCAGAAGCCATTTTAAACCTCAAATACACAAAAAGTTTTACAAAGGAAAGCTCTCCTGCAACAGGGTGATCAAATGAAGATCCTCCATCTGTACCTATGTGAGTGGCCTGGTAGTGTAACCATAACTTAGGCTTGTTGTACTTGAATGAATAAGCAGCAGAAAATGTCCATCATTCTGAAAATTCCAATGGATTTAACTGATTTGTGTTGATTTATAAACTGGGTGGTTCGAGCCCTGAATGCTGATTGTCTGAGAGCCGTGGTTTATCAGAATGTACACCCCGGGTATGACAAAACACTTATTTTTACTGCTCTAATTACATTGGTAACCAGTTTATAATAGCAATAAGTCACCTTGAGGTTTGTGATATATGGCCAATATACTACGGCTAAGGGCTGTGTCCAGGCACTCCGCGTTGCGTTGTGCATAAGAACAGCCCTTAGTCGTGGTATATAGGCCATATATCACACCCCCTCGGGCCTTATTGCTTAAATATTGGACAACACAAATTCCACCATCTTGTTCCTAATTAAGGAGAAGAAATAACCCATAAATACACATTACTCTCCACTAGTCCTGTTACCTTCCTCCCAATACACATTACTCTCCACTAGTCCTGTTACCTTCCTCCCAATACAGATTACACTCCACTAGTCCTGTTAGCTTCCTCCCAATACACGTTACACTCCACTAGTCCTGTTACCTCCCAATACACACTACACTCCACTAGTCCTGTTACCTCCCAATACACACTACACTCCACTAGTCCTGTTAACTCCCAAAACACATGACTCTCCACTAGTCCTGTTACCTCCCAATACACATTACACTCCACTAGTCCTGTTAGCTTCCTCCCAATACACATTACACTCCACTAGTCCTGTTAGCTTCCTCCCAATACACATTACTGTCCACTAGTCCTGTTAACTCCCTCCCAATACACATTACTCTCCACTAGTCCTGTTACCTCCCAATACACATGACTCTCCACTAGTCCTGTTACTTCCTCCCAATACACATGACTCTCCACTAGTCCTGTTAACTCCCTCCCAATACACATTACTCTCCACTAGTCCTGTTACCTCCCTCCCAATACACATGACTCTCCACTAGTCCTGTTACCTCCCAATACACATGCCTCTCCACTAGTCCTGTTACCTCCCTCCCAATACACATGACTCTCCACTAGTCCTGTTACCTCCCAATACACATGACTCTCCACTAGTCCTGTTACCTCCCTCCCAATACACATGACTCTCCACTAGTCCTGTTACCTCCCTCCCAATACACATGACTCTCCAGTAGTCCTGTTAGCTCCCTCCCAATACACATGACTCTCCACTAGTCCTGTTACCTCCCAATACACATTACACTCCACTAGTCCTGTTACCTCCCAATACACATTACTGTCCACTAGTCCTGTTAACTCCCTCCCAATACACATTACACTCTACTAGTCCTGTTACCTCCAAATACACATGACTCTCCACTAGTCCTATTACCTCCCAATACACATGACTCTCCACTAGTCCTGTTACCTCCCAATACACATGACTCTCCACTAGTCCTGTTACCTCCCAATACACATGACTCTCCACTAGTCCTGTTACCTCCCAATACACATTACTCTCCACTAGTCCTGTTACCTCCCAATACACATTACTCTCCACTAGTCCTGTTACCTCCCAATACACATTACTCTCCACTAGTCCTGTTACCTCCCAATACACAGTACTCTCCACTAGTCCTGTTACCTTCCTTCCAATACACATGACTCTCCACTAGTCCTGTTACTTCCTCCCAATACACATGACTCTCCACTAGTCCTGTTACCTCCCAATACACATTACTTTCCACTAGTCCTGTTACCTCCCAATACACATGACTCTCCACTAGTCCTGTTACCTCCCAATACACATTACTCTCCACTAGTCCTGTTACCTCCCAATACACATTACTCTCCACTAGTCCTGTTACCTCCCAATACACATGACTCTCCACTAGTCCTGTTACCTCCCAATACACATGACTCTCCACTAGTCCTGTTACCTCCCAATACACATGACTCTCCACTAGTCCTGTTACCTCCCAATACACATTACTCTCCACTAGTCCTGTTACCTTCCAATACAAATGACTCTCCACTAGTCCTGTTACCTCCCAATACACATGACTCTCCACTAGTCCTGTTACCTCCCAATACACATGACTCTCCACTAGTCCTGTTACCTCCCAATACACATGACTCTCCACTAGTCCTGTTACCTCCCAATACACATTACTCTCCACTAGTCCTGTTACCTTCCTCCCAATACACATGACTCTCCACTAGTCCTGTTACCTTCCTCCCAATACACATGACTCTCCACTAGTCCTGTTACCTCCCAATACACATGACTCTCCACTAGTCCTGTTACCTCCCAATACACATGACTCTCCACTAGTCCTGTTACCTCCCAATACACATGACTCTCCACTAGTCCTGTTACCTCCCAATACACATTACTCTCCACTAGTCCTGTTACCTTCCTCCCAATACACATGACTCTCCACTAGTCCTGTTACCTCCCAATACACATGACTCTCCACTAGTCCTGTTACCTCCCAATACACATTACTCTCCACTAGTCCTGTTACCTCCCAATACACATTACACTCCACTAGTCCTGTTACCTTCCTCCCAAGCATCGGCACACATTCCTCTCTCATCCTTAGATCTCACACAGCCCTCTTCAGATATCACACAGCCCTCTTCAGATATCACACAGCTCTCTTCAGATATCACACAGCCCTCTTCAGATATCACACAGCCCTCTTCAGCTATCACACAGCCCTCTAAAGTCACAGAGACTTTCTATTATTCCCACTGCCACTTTTTAATTTAAGTTTCTAGAATACTGAGATCCAGCGGTGTCAATTGGTTTCCCTAGCTCTCCTTAGGTTAAGCACTAGGGCTGAGTACTCTATGCAAGAGATTTTCTTGTAGGCAGAGCACATTGGAGTAGAATTCTATTGCATTGACAGGCACGACTCAGGCCCATACTCTACACAGACAGTTACGCCATAACCAATCAGAGCTGCAGTATCCCTATATGCAAATAGACCATTGCCATATATGGATCTGTGCCATTCACTTTGACCTGGACTGTGTTTACAGCATGAGTGCTCGCGAGTAGATGCACTTGATTTGTACATTTCTTCATATTCTTTGCTAGTTAGTGAGTTATTAGCCCAGTTATAGCTCATCATTTGTCTGATTCTCTGTAATAATGGTATGTGAAGAGTTATGAATTGTATTTGTAAAGTGGTTTCTTGCCTCAAACAACACAACATTTTCAGTCACCTCCTTGTCAGAAGGACAAGTGGATAAACAGGCTAATGTCAATCCCTACATGTTTTTTTCAAGCGTTTCATGGAATGCAGGCCTACATTGAACACCACACATTGGCTGCTACTGTAGGCTGAACAATAGAACTGCTATTTCCATGTTAAAATGTTATGGGAGGCATTTTCTCCATTGTTGTTTATGTTAGACCACTATGATAGGTTCTGCATTATGATCAAATAGCCACAGAAGCCTACGTGGCCACTGTTATAACAAAAGACGCAACCCCCCCACTTTGTGAAGTTGCATTTTTGTCCCCCCCAGGTTTATCAGTGGAATGTGATACAAAACGAGGCAACAGTTTGCTTTAGGACCATGCGGACGCTTCCGAGCGGTCGGATAGGCTGTTTGGAGAGTTTATCCAGCTGGATAAAAAAAACTAAATAATAAATTATGGTAAACTTAATTATGTTAAACTTAAAGCAGGTACAGCCTCAGTCTTCACAGTAAACGTACGGCAGAAGTTGCACAGAATTTTCACAGGGTTAAAGTTTGCGCTCAGCAGACCTGAAATTTGCTCAGTGCCCCAAAACATTTGAGGGAACATTGGCGGCAACCTGAAAACAGATTTATAGGCAGTACATGAGCATTTCATAACTGCTTCTGACGACAACAGCAAGTTTAACTCTGTAGTATACAGTGCATTCGGAAACTATTCAGACCGCTTGACTTAAATAGGTTTTTCCCACTCATCAAACTACACACGATAGCCCATAACTAAAATATCACATTTACATAACTAGCTGCCAGGTTTCCTCCAGATGTGACGCTTGGCATTCAGGCCAACGAGTTCAATCTTGGTTTCATCAGACCAGAGAATCTTGTTTCTCATGGTCAGAGTCCTTTAGGTGCCTTTTGGCAAACTCCATGCGGGCTGTCATGTGCCTTTTACTGAGGAGTGGCTTCTGTCTGGCCACTCTGCCATTAAGTCCTGATCCAACACCACTTCCAGCAGCATCTGGTCTCCCACACATGGACCAATCACCTACCCTGCTTAGCTTTGAAGGTAAGCCAGCAGTAGGATGCTGGGTGGTATGCATAAAAATAAATAAAGTTGTAATTTGGGTGAACTATCCATTGTTGTTTAGAGAGGCAGTGAAGATAATTAACCTCAAATATTAGGGGCATGAATGAGCAATGGGAGGGAGGGAGGGAGGGAGGGAGGGAGGGAGGGAGGGAGGGAGGGAGGGAGGGAGGGAGGGAGGGAGGGAGGGAGGGAGGGAGGGAGGGAGGGAGGGAGGGTAAGAGATTGAATGACTGTGGAAAAGAAAACAGAAGTGTGCATTAGTTAGAAGGATTATTTAGTTGGCTACATGAAAAAGACACGTACTGTGTAGGCTACTGTGGACACACAGTAACATAATTAATTGCACCCACCTGGTGTCTGTCATTGTAAATAAGAATTTGTTCTTAATTGACTCGTCTGGATAAACAAAGGGTGAATAAATAAATCATTGATTAGACGGGAACAATGAAACAATCAGAGGAACTGGCTTCCAGCTCCAGACGTGAGTTTGATGGGCTGAAACAAGCCTACAGAAATATCAACCAAGGCCGACTTACTACAGCTAGATCATATGGAAATCAGGAAACTCACTCTGATATCCATTCACTTTTAAGAGATGCTACAAAGGAGCCTGTTTCCTGTAGAGATCTAATCGTTACACCGTTTGCATTGGACTCATATGTACAGTATGCCATCAGTCTCTGCGTAGCATGTAACCACCTCTCAACAGTGTTGGCATATCGTCTTCAACTCTTTGCTGTTTGAGACCAGCAGACTGCAAAGACAGAGACAGAGACAGAGACAGAGACAGAGACAGAGATAGGGACGGAGACAGGGACGGAGACAGAGATAGAGACAGGGACGGAGACAGAGATAGAGACAGGGACGGAGACAGAGACAGGGATAGAGACAGAGATAGAGACAGAGACAGAGACAGGGATAGAGACAGGGACGGAGACAGAGACAGGGATAGAGATAGGGATAGAGACAGGGACGGAGACAGAGATAGAGACAGGGACGGAGACAGAGACAGGGATAGAGACAGAGATAGAGACAGAGACAGAGACAGGGATAGAGACAGGGACGGAGACAGAGACAGGGATAGAGACAGAGACAGGGACGGAGACAGAGATAGAGACAGGGACGGAGACAGAGACAGGGATAGAGACAGAGATAGAGACAGAGACAGGGATAGAAACAGGGACGGAGACAGAGACAGGGATAGAGACAGAGACAGGGACGGAGACAGAGATAGAGACAGAGACAGGGACGGAGACAGAGACAGGGATAGAGAGAGGGACGGAGACAGGGACGGAGACAGAGATAGAGACAGGGACGGAGACAGAGATAGAGACAGAGACAGGGATAGAGACAGGGACGGAGACAGAGATAGAGACAGAGACAGGGACGGAGACAGAGACAGGAATAGAGACAGGGACGGAGACAGAGATAGAGACAGAGACAGGGACGGACACAGAGATAGAGACAGAGACAGAGACAGGGATAGAGACAGGGACGGAGACAGAGATAGAGACAGGGACGGAGACAGAGACAGGGATAGAGATAGAGACAAGAACAGAGACAGGGACAGAGGCAGGGATAGAGACAGGGACGGAGACAGAGACAGGGATAGAGACAAGAACAGAGACAGGGACAGAGGCAGAGAGAAGGACAGAGACAGGGATAGAGACAGGGACGGAGACAGAGACAGGGATAGAGACAGAGACAGGGACGGAGACAGAGACAGGGATAGAGACAGGCACGGAGACAGGGACGGAGACAGAGACAGAGATAGAGACAGGGATAGAGACAGGGACGGAGATAACGACAGAGATAAGGATAGAGACAGGGACAGAGATAAAGACAGAGACAAGGATAGAGACAGGGACAGAGACAGGGACGGAGACAGAGACAGGGATAGAGACAGGGACGGAGACAGAGACAGGGACGGAGACAGAGACAGGGATAGAGACAGGGACGGAGACAGGGACGGAGACAGAGATAGAGACAGAGACAGAGACAGGGACGGAGACAGAGACAGGGATAGAGACAGGGACGGAGACAGAGACAGAGATAGAGACAGAGACAGAGACAGGGATAGAGACAGGGACGGAGACAGAGATAGAGATAGAGACAGAGACAGGGACGGAGACAGAGACAGGGATAGAGACAGGGATAGAGACAGGGACGGAGACAGAGATAGAGACAGGGACGGAGACAGAGACAGGGATAGAGACAGGGACGGAGACAGAGACAGAGATAGAGACAGGGATAGAGACAGGGACGGAGACAGAGATAGAGACAGAGACAGAGACGGAGACAGAGACAGGGATAGAGACAGGGATGGAGATAACGACAGAGATAAGGATAGAGACAGGGACAGAGATAAAGACAGAGACAAGGATAGAGACAGGGACAGAGACAGGGACGGAGACAGAGACAGGGATAGAGACAGGGACGGAGACAGAGACAGGGACGGAGACAGAGACAGGGATAGAGACAGGGACGGAGACAGAGATAGAGACAGAGACAGGGACGGAGACAGGGACGGAGACAGAGACAGGGATGGAGACAGGGACGGAGACAGAGACAGAGACAGAGATAGAGATAGAGACAGAGACAAGGACGGAGACAGAGATAGAGATAGGGACGGAGACAGAGACAGGGATAGAGACAGGGACGGAGACAGAGACAGAGATAGAGACAGGGATAGAGACAGGGACGGAGACAGAGATAGAGACAGAGACAGGGACGGAGACAGAGACAGGGATAGAGACAGGGACGGAGATAGAGATAGAGACAGAGACAGGGATAGAGACAGGGACGGAGACAGAGATAGAGACAGAGACAGGGACGGAGACAGGGACAGAGACAGGGACGGAGACAGGGACGGAGACAGAGATAGAGACAGAGACAGGGACGGAGACAGAGACAGGGATGGAGACAGAGATAGAGACAGAGACAGGGACGGAGACAGAGATAGAAACAGAGACAGGGATAGAGACAGGGACGGAGACAGAGATAGAGACAGAGACAGGGACGGAGACAGAGACAGGGATAGAGACAGGGACGGAGACAGGGACGGAGACAGAGATAGAGACAGAGACAGGGACGGAGACAGAGATAGAGACAGAGACAGGGACGGAGACAGAGATAGAGACAGAGACAGGGACGGAGACAGAGACAGGGATAGAGACAGGGACAGAGACAGAGACAGAGATAGAGACAGCGACGGAGACAGGGACAGAGACAGGGATAGAGACAAGAACAGAGACAGGGACAGAGGCAGGGATAGACAGAGATAGAGACAGAGACAAGGACAGAGACAGGGATAGAGACAGAGACAGAGACAGGGACGGAGACAGAGACAGGGATAGAGACAGGCACGGAGACAGAGATAGAGATAGAGACAGGGATAGAGACAGGGACGAAGACAGGGACGGAGATAACGACAGAGATAAGGATAGAGACAGGGACAGAGACAGGGACAGAGATAAAGACAGAGACAAGGATAGGGACAGAGACAGGGACGGAGACAGAGACAGGGAAAGAGACAGGGACGGAGACAGAGATAGAGACAGAGACAGGGACGGAGACAGAGATAGAGACAGGGATAGAGACAGGGACGGAGACAGAGATAGAGACAGGGACGGAGACAGGGATAGAGACAAGAACAGAGACAGGGACAGAGACAGAGACAGAGACAGAGACAGAGATAGAGACAGAGACAGAGACAGGGACGGAGACAGAGATAGAGACAGAGACAGAGACAGGGACGGAGACAGAGATAGAGACAGGGACGGAGACAGAGATAGAGACAGGGACGGAGACAGAGATAGAGACAGAGACAGGGACGGAGACAGAGATAGAGACAGAGACAGGGATAGAGACAGAGATAGAGACAGGGACGGAGACAGAGATAGAGACAGAGACCGGGATAGAGACAGAGATAGAGACAGGGACGGAGACAGAGACAGGGACGGAGACAGGGACAGGGATAGAGACAGGGACGGAGACAGAGATAGAGACAGGGACGGAGACAGAGATAGAGACAGAGACAGGGACGGAGACAGAGATAGAGACAGAGACAGGGATAGAGACAGGGACGGAGACAGAGATAGAGACAGGGATGGAGACAGGGACGGAGACAGGGATAGAGACAGGGACGGAGACAGGGACAGAGACAGAGATAGAGACAGGGACGGAGACAGGGACAGAGACAGGGATAGAGACAAGAACAGAGACAGGGACAGAGGCAGGGATAGACAGAGATAGAGACAGAGACAAGAACAGAGACAGGGATAGAGACAGAGACAGAGACAGGGACAGAGACAGAGACAGGGATAGAGACAGGCACGGAGACAGAGACAGAGCTAGAGATAGAGACAGGGACGGAGATAACGACAGAGATAAGGATAGAGACAGGGACAGAGACAGGGACAGAGATAAAGACAGAGACAAGGATAGGGACAGAGACAGGGACGGAGACAGAGACAGGGATAGAGACAGGGACAGAGACAGGGACAGAGATAAAGACAGAGACAAGGATAGGGACAGAGACAGGGACGGAGACAGAGACAGGGATAGAGACAGGGATGGAGATAACGACAGAGACAAGGATAGAGACAGGGACAGAGACAGGGACAGAGACAAGGATAGAGATAGAGACAGAGACAGGGATAGAGACAGAGACAGGGATAGAGACAGGGACGGAGACAGGGACGGAGACAGGGACAGAGATAGAGACAGGGACGGAGACAGGGACACAGACAGGGACAGAGATAGAGACAGTGATGGAGACAGGGACGCAGACAGGGACAGAGATAGAGACAGGGACGGAGACAGGGACAGAGATAACGACAGAGATAGTGACAGAGACAGGGACAGAGACAGGGACAGAGATAAAGACAGAGACAAGGATAGGGACAGGGACGGAGACAGAGACAGAGACAGGGATAGAGACAGGGACGGAGATAACGACAGAGACAAGGATAGAGACAGAGACAGGGACAGAGACAAGGATAGAGACAGGGACAGAGACAGGGACAGAGATAGAGACAAGGATATAGACAGGGACGGAGACAGAGACAAGGATAGAGACAGGGACGGAGACAGAGACAGGGATAGAGACCGAGACAGAGACAGAGGAGTATTGGGACTCTCTTCACCGTCATTATCTACAAAGGTAAGCAACACAGGTCTCCTTACTCTTCGTCAATTTCTTCAGTTTGACTGAAATGTCCAACCTGGTGTGTCTCTGTAGCTGAGGACGTCCTACTGTTCCATGTTTCTGACTCTCAGAACCCCAGCAGAGCAGATGGCAGGAACTAAAGCATTGATTATCAGGGTAGGCTCCACACCATCTGGATGTCTACAATGCATCATCTCCTATATTCAGACCTTTATCTCAGACTGGACCAACATTGGACAATGTATTTTGTTTCTTGTCCTGTTCTTTACAACTTCAAGTGAAAATCTCACAATTCTAAACTTCTATTCAAGACTGTTTTTATAATTTTACAGAAACATGTAGAAAATGTTATTAGTTCATTCACATTGTATGTGTGTGTGAGTGCGTGTGTGTACTGTATATTGGGACAGGGTCCTGGTTTGAACTCCAGCCAGAGACCTGAGAGCTGAGGAGACAGAGAACATACCGGTTCTGTCCAGGAGAGAGGCTTCAAACCAGAGTTCTTCACAGGTTAGATCCCTACTGAGCACAACTACCTGTGTTCCTGCACACACACACACACACACACACACACACACACACACACACACACACACACACACACATACACACACACACACACACACACACACACACACACACACACACACACACACACACACACACACACACACACACACACACACACACACACACACACACACACACACACACAAAGACATAAAATAATTATATTTTACTCTCAAGCGTCTTTTGTTCTGTGTCTGTATAGAATAATACATCGTGCTAAAGTTTGAGTGTTTCTTCATTGCCCTGCAATCGTCCCAGTCCATTGTCCCAGTCTGAACACTGTAATCTTCTGAGAGGATGTCCCAGTCCATTGTCCCAGTCTGAACACTGTAATCTTCTGAGAGGATGTCTCACTCCATTGTCCCAGTCTGAACACTGTAATCTTCTGAGAGGATGTCTCACTCCATTGTCCCAGTCTGAACACTGTGATCTTCTGAGAGGATGTCTCACTCCATTGTCCCAGTCTGAACACTGTAATCTTCTGAGAGGATGTCCCACTCCATTGTCCCAGTCTGAACACTGTAATCTTCTGAGAGGATGTCCCACTCCATTGTCCCAGTCTGAACACTGTAATCTTCTGAGAGGATGTCCCAGTCCATTGTCCCAGTCTGAACACTGTAATCTTCTGAGAGGATGTCTCACTCCATTGTCCCAGTCTGAACACTGTAATCTTCTGAGAGGATGTCTCACTCCATTGTCCCAGTCTGAACACTGTGATCTTCTGAGAGGATGTCTCACTCCATTGTCCCAGTCTGAACACTGTAATCTTCTGAGAGGATGTCTCACTCCATTGTCCCAGTCTGAACACTGTAATCTTCTGAGAGGATGTCCCACTCCATTGTCCCAGTCTGAACACTGTAATCTTCTGAGAGGATGTCCCACTCCATTGTCCCAGTCTGAACACTGTAATCTTCTGAGAGGATGTCCCACTCCATTGTCCCAGTCTGAACACTGTAATCTTCTGAGAGGATGTAATATTTAGACTTTGACCCTGTCCTCTGCTATGGAGCTTGGAGGAGAGAGGAGGGGACACACACAGATGGACGGAGAGCAGGAAGAGGACCCTGGAAGAAGGGATGATGGACCGAAGAAGAAGAGAAGGTTAAGAGATAAAAACGCCATGGATAAGGTGAAAGAGAAGGATCACAAGGTGAAAGAGAAGGATCACAAGGTGAAAGAGAAGGATCACAAGGTCAAAGAGAAGGATCACAAGGTCAAAGAGAAGGATCACAAGGTCAAAGAGAAGGATCACAAGGTCAAAGAGAAGGATCACAAGGTCAAAGAGAAGGATCACAAGGTCAAAGAGAAGGATCACAAGGTCAAAGAGAAGGATCACAAGGTCAAAGAGAAGGATCACAAGGTCAAAGAGAAGGATCACAAGGTCAAAGAGAAGGATCACAAGGTCAAAGAGAAGGGTCACAAGGTCAAAGAGAAGGATCACAAGGTCAAAGATAAGGATCACAAGGTCAAAGAGAAGGATCACAAGGTGAAAGAGAAGGATCACAAGGTGAAAGAGAAGGATCACAAGGTCAAAGAGAAGGATCACAAGGTCAAAGAGAAGGATCACAAGGTCAAAGATAAGGATCACAAGGTCAAAGAGAAGGATCACAAGGTGAAAGAGAAGGATCACAAGGTGAAAGAGAAGGATCACAAGGTCAAAGAGAAGGATCACAAGGTGAAAGAGAAGGATCACAAGGTCAAAGAGAAGGATCACAAGGTCAAAGAGAAGGATCACAAGGTGAAAGAGAAGGATCACAAGGTCAAAGAGAAGGATCACAAGGTCAAAGAGAAGGATCACAAGGTGAAAGAGAAGGATCACAAGGTCAAAGAGAAGGATCACAAGGTCAAAGAGAAGGATCACAAGGTGAAAGAGAAGGATCACAAGGTGAAAGAGAAGGATCACAAGGTGAAAGAGAAGGATCACAAGGTCAAAGAGAAGGATCACAAGGTCAAAGAGAAGGATCACAAGGTGAAAGAGAAGGATCACAAGGTGAAAGAGAAGGATCACAAGGTGAAAGAGAAGGATCACAAGGTCAAAGAGAAGGATCACAAGGTCAAAGATAAGGATCACAAGGTCAAAGAGAAGGATCACAAGGTCAAAGAGAAGGATCACAAGGTCAAAGAGAAGGATCACAAGGTCAAAGAGAAGGATCACAAGGTCAAAGAGAAGGATCACAAGGTGAAAGAGAAGGATCACAAGGTGAAAGAGAAGGATCACAAGGTCAAAGAGAAGGATCACAAGGTCAAAGAGAAGGATCACAAGGTGAAAGAGAAGGATCACAAGGTGAAAGAGAAGGATCACAAGGTGAAAGAGAAGGATCACAAGGTGAAAGAGAAGGATCACAAGGTCAAAGAGAAGGATCACAAGGTCAAAGAGAAGGATCACAAGGTCAAAGAGAAGGATCACAAGGTGAAAGAGAAGGATCACAAGGTGAAAGAGAAGGATCACAAGGTCAAAGAGAAGGATCACAAGGTGAAAGAGAAGGATCACAAGGTCAAAGAGAAGGATCACAAGGTGAAAGAGAAGGATCACAAGGTCAAAGAGAAGGATCACAAGGTCAAAGAGAAGGATCACAAGGTCAAAGAGAAGGTGAAAATGCCAAATGGGAGGCATTCAAATCTGCTGTAAAATTCAAATCCAAATTGAAATAAACCTGAACCTGATCCTAAACCTGAACCTGATCCTAAACCTGAACCTGAGCACTGATACCTTATTCTTAGAAAATTCAAGGCAGAGTTTAAGGGAGTCTTCAATCATTGTTATTCCAATGACTTATGGATTAATTATCACCAAGCAGCGTGCTTCTGAATTCATGTGGTGAAGAATTAAAACATATCAATTCATTTAAATGGTGGTTATACTTTTGTTTAGATTGGTTGTGAGAGAATTACTGTCCGTTTCAGAAAACAGAATATTTAATGTTGAGAATAACTGTCCATGTTAAAGGTAATCTAACTAACTATGCCTTATCAGCCTCCCATTGGCCAATGGTAGCAGGCCATAGTGAACCATCTGCCGCAGCTCTCATCTAACACACTCACACACTCATTTATGGTACCTATAGTTGAAGTCGGAAGTTTACATACACTTAGGTTGGAGTCATTAAAACTCGTTTTTCAACCACTCCACAAATTTCTTGTTAACAAACTATAGTTTGGGCAAGTCGGTTAGGACATCTACTTTGTGCATGACACAAGTCATTTTTCCAACAATTGTTTACAGACAGATTATTTCACTTAGAATTCACTGTATCACAATTCCAGTGGGTCAGAAGTTTACATACACTAAGTTGACTGTGCCTTTAAACAGTTTGGAAAATTCCAGAAATTTATGTCATGGCTTTAGAAGCTTCTGATAGGCTAATTTACATAATTTGAATCAATTGGAGGTGTACCTGTGGATGTATTTCAAGGCCTACCTTCAAACTCAGTGCCTCTTTGCTTGACATCATGGGAAAATCAAAAGAAATCAGCCAAGACCTCAGAAAAAAAATTGTAGACCTCCACAAGTCTGGTTCATCCTTGGGAGCAATTTCCAAACGCCTGAAGGTACCACGTTCATCTGTACAAACAATTGTACGCAAGTATAAACACCATGGGACCACGCAGCCATCATACCGCTCAGGAAGGAGACGCGTTCTGTCTCCTAGAGATGAACGTACTTTGGTGCGAAAAGTGCAAATCAATCCCAGAACAACAGCAAAGGACCTTGTGAAGATGCTGGAGGAAACCGGTACAAAAGTATCTATCCACAGTAAAAATAGTCCTATATAGACATAACCTGAAAGGCCGCTCAGCAAGGAAGAAGCCACTGCTTCAAAACCACCATAAAAAAGCCAGACTACGGTTTGCAACTGCACATGGGGACAAAGATCGTACTTTTTGGAGAAATGTCTTCTGGTCTGATGAATCAAAAATAGAACTTTTTGGCCATAATGACCATCGTTATTTTTGGAGAAAAAAAGGGGGTGCTTGCAAGCTGAAGAACACCATCCCAACTGTGAAGCACCGGGGTGGCAGCATCATGTTATGGGGGTGCTTTGCTGCAGGAGGGACTGGTGCACTTCACAAAATAGATGGCATCATGAGGTAGGAAAATTATGTGGATATATTGAAGTATTGGAGCCTCTCTGCTCCCTGCATCAGTCTCCTGCTGGGGGTGTATTAGAGCCTCTCTGCTCCCTGCATTAGTCTCCTGCTGGGGGTGTATTAGAGCCTCTCTGCTCCCTGCATCAGTCTCCTGCTGGGGGTGTATTAGAGCCTCTCTGCTCCCTGCATCAGTCTCCTGCTGGGGGTGTATTAGAGCCTCTCTGCTCCCTGCATCAGTCTCCTGCTGGGGGTGTATTGGAGCCTCTCTGCTCCCTGCATCAGTCTCCTGTTGGGGGTGTATTAGAGCCTCTCTGCTCCCTGCATCAGTCTCCTGCTGGGGGTGTATTAGAGCCTCTCTGCTCCCTGCATCAGTCTCCTGCTGGGGGTGTATTGGAGCCTCTCTGCTCCCTGCATTAGTCTCCTGCTGGGGGTGTATTAGAGCCTCTCTGCTCCCTGCATCAGTCTCCTGCTGGGGGTGTATTAGAGCCTCTCTGCTCCCTGCATCAGTCTCCTGCTGGGGGTGTATTAGAGCCTCTCTGCTCCCTGCATCAGTCTCCTGCTGGGGGTGTATTGGAGCCTCTCTGCTCCCTGCATCAGTCTCCTGTTGGGGGTGTATTAGAGCCTCTCTGCTCCCTGCATCAGTCTCCTGCTGGGGGTGTATTAGAGCCTCTCTGCTCCCTGCATCAGTCTCCTGCTGGGGGTGTATTGGAGCCTCTCTGCTCCCTGCATCAGTCTCCTGTTGGGGGTGTATTAGAGCCTCTCTGCTCCCTGCATCAGTCTCCTGCTGGGGGTGTATTAGAGCCTCTCTGCTCCCTGCATCAGTCTCCTGCTGGGGGTGTATTAGAGCCTCTCTGCTCCCTGCATCAGTCTCCTGCTGGGGGTGTATTGGAGCCTCTCTGCTCCCTGCATCAGTCTCCTGCTGGGGGTGTATTAGAGCCTCTCTGCTCCCTGCATCAGTCTCCTGCTGGGGGTGTATTAGAGCCTCTCTGCTCTCTGCATCAGTCTCCTGCTGGGGGTGTATTAGAGCCTCTCTGCTCCCTGCATCAGTCTCCTGCTGGGGGTGTATTAGAGCCTCTCTGCTCCCTGCATCAGTCTCCTGCTGGGGGTGTATTAGAGCCTCTCTGCTCCCTGCATCAGTCTCCTGCTGGGGGTGTATTAGAGTCTCTCTGCTCCCTGCATCAGTCTCCTGCTGGGGGTGTTTTGGAGTGGGTAAAACTAAAACTTCTGATCTCTCCCTCCATACTGGTACCCCCACAGAGACAGACCAAAGAGAAGCACTGCTTAATCAGAGTACAGTGGGATTAGCAGAGAGAAAACCCCCAGGGATATCAACCCAGATCACACCAGCCCCGGATTCAAATGCCTGACCCATGACCCAAACATAGAAGCTGACATTTTAATATTTCTAGTTAAGTTTGGCGTGTATCCATGTCCATCTCAGAAATTATTCAGGCGGTGGACTTGTGTAAATAATGTGTGTGTGTGTGTGTGTGTGCACACGTGTGTGTGTTTCTGTCTGTACCATGTAATCAGCCTGATGACCAGGTTTTAAGAGGTTTTACAACTATAAGCCAGTATATACACTGACTGTACAAAACATTATGAGCACCTGCTCTTTCCATGAAATAGACTGACCAGGAGAATCCAGATAAAAACTATGATCCCTTATTGATGTCCCCACTTCAATCAGTGTAGATGAAGGGGAGGAGACAGGTTAATAACCTTTTGTCAATAGGGGGAGCAGTTAGCATTTTTTTTTTCTGGGTGTTGCCAAATTAAACTGCCTCGTACTCAATTCTTGCTCGTACAATATGCATATTATTAATTCTATTGGATAGAAAACACTCTCTAGTTTCATAAACCGTTGGAATTATGTCTGTGGGTGACCCAGAACTCTTTCTACAGCGAAATCCATGACAGGTACTGCGAAGGTCTGAGAGCGAAGCTCTGGTCTCAGATCAGTTTTAAAGGTCTGTGTGTATCCTATGGAACGACATGAACTGCACCCGCCTTCCCCTGGATGTCAGTAACCAATGAGAAGTGGAATGGGCTTGCTACGTAGCTCTCAGAGGTTATAAAAGGCCAAGGAGTGAGGGTAGCCTTCTTTTCGACGCTGACCATTACGCAGAGAGGGACCTCAGGATGCCATTTTCAAACGCTCAGTTATCAACGTTAGATGTATCCGTCTGTAATTTAATTCGATATAGGTGTTAGAAACATCATAACGAAGCTATTTTAAACCGAGTTATATCAGATTATGCGAGTATATTGCTATTTTTCGGAATTTCCTCAGTATTGCGTCTTGAGGATTTGGACACGTTGGGGCAAAATAGCTATTGTTAGCTATTGTTAGCTGCTATATCAGAAGTTGAATGCAACGTTTTACAACCAAGCAACGATTCTTTTGGACAAAGGACCACTTGGCCAAGATTCTGATGGAAGCTCGTCGAAAAGTAAGAGCTATTTATGATGTTATTCCGTTTTTATGTGGAAAAATGTAAACTCAATAATGGCGACTAGTGACGCCATTATTGCGGCACTAGTCTGGCTGTAACGCACACTGTATGTCTAGTAACGTTAATTTTAAAAATCTAACTCAGCGGTTGCATTAATAACTAATGCATCTTTCATTTCATGTCCAACCTGTATTTTTTTAGTCAAGTTTATGAATAGTTTTCGATAAAAATAGTTGTATTTTCAAGATGGCGCCGGGCAGATTGCTTGAGTAGTTGGACACTATTTCCATTGTGTAAGCACGATTTGTGCCGCTAAATATGCACATTTTCGATCAAACTCTATATGGATTGTGTAATATGATGTTACAGGAGTGTCATCGGAAGAATTCTGAGAAGGTTAGTGAAAAAATTAATGTATTTTGGTGATGATAACGCTATAGCTCATTTTGCCTTGAATCAATGCTCGGGTAACGTTTGCAAATGTGGTATGCTAATATAACGATTTATTGTGTTTTCGCTGTAAGACACTTAGAAAGTCTGAAATATTGTCTGAATTCACAAGATCTGTGTCTTTCCATTGCTGTGAGCTGTGTATTTTTAAGAAATGTTTTATGATGAGTAAATTGGTAATACACGTTGCTCTATGTAGTAATTCTAGTCGCTTTGGGGAGATTTGTGATGGTGGCTGCAATTGCAAACTATGATTTATACCTGAAATATGCACATTTTTCTAACAAAACCTATGCTATACAATAAATATGTTATCAGACTGTCATCTGATGAGGTTTTTTCTTGGTTAGTGGCTATTTATTTCTTTATTTGGTCGAATTGGTGATAGCTGGTGATGGAGTGGAAAAATAGTGGAGTAAAAAAAATGGTGTCTTTTGCTAACGTGGTTAGCTAATAGATTTACATATTGTGTCTTCCCTGTAAAACATTTTAAAAATCAGAAATGGTGGCTAGATTCACAAGAAGTGTATATTTCATCTGGTGTCTTGGACTTGTGATTTAATGATATTTAGAAGCTACAATTTACTTGTGACGCTATGCTAGCTATGCTAGTCAGTGGGGGGGGGGGTGGGGGGTGATCCCGGATCCGGGTTTCTGAGGCGGTAAAAGTTAAAGAAGGATTGTTAAGCCTTGAGACATGGATTGTGTATGTGTGCCGTCCAGAGGGTGAATGGGCAAGACAAAAGATTGAAGGGCATTTGAACGGGGTATGGTTGTAGGTGCCAGACACACCGGTTTGTAACAGAACTGCAACGCTGCTGGGTTTTTCACGCTCAACAGTTTCCCGTGTGTATCAGGAATGGCCCACCACCCAAAGGACATCCAGCCAACTTGACACAACTGTGGGAAGCATTGGAGTCAACATGGGCCAGCATCCCTGTGGAACGCTTTTGACACCTTGTAGAGTCCATGCCCCGACGAATTCAGGCTCTTCTGAGGGCAAAAGCCCTCATCATTAACCCACACAGAGCCATACAGCATCCTTCATCATTAACCCACACAGAGCCATACAGCAGCCCTCATCATTAACCCACACAGAGTCATACAACAGCCCTCATTATTAACCCACATAGAGTCATACAACAGCCCTCATCATTAACCCACACAGAGCCATACAACAGCCCTCATCATTAACCCACACAGGGCCATACAACAGCCCTCATCATTAACCCACACAGAGCCATACAGCAGCCCTCATCATTAACCCACACAGAGCCATACAGCAGCCCTCATCATTAACCCACAGAGAGCCATACAGCAGCCCACATCATTAACCCACACAGAGCAATACAGCAGCCCTCATCATTAACCCACACAGAGCCATACAGCAGCCCTCATCATTAACCCACACAGAGCCATACAGCAGCCCTCATCATTAACCCACACAGAGTCATACAACATCCCTCATCATTAACCCACACAGAGCCATACAGCAGCTCTCATCATTAACCCACACAGAGCCATACAGCAGCCCTCATCATTAACCCACACAGAGCCATACAACATCCCTCATCATTAACCCACACAGAGCCATACAACAGCCCTCATCATTAACCCACACAGAGCCATACAGCAGCCCTCATCATTAACCCACACAGAGCCATACAGCAGCCCTCATCATTAACCCACACAGAGTCATACAACAGCCCTCATCATTAACCCACACAGAGCCATACAACAGCCCTCATCATTAACCCACACAGAGCCATACAACAGCCCTCATCATTAACCCACACAGAGCCGTACAACAGCCCTCACCATTAACCCACACAGAGCCATACAGCAGCCCTCATCATTAACCCACACAGAGCCATACAGCAGCTCTCATCATTAACCCACACAGAGCCATACAGCAGCCCTCATCATTAACCCACACAGAGCCGTACAACAGCCCTCACCATTAACCCACACAGAGCCATACAGCAGCCCTCATCATTAACCCACACAGAGCCATACAGCAGCTCTCATCATTAACCCACACAGAGCCATACAGCAGCCCTCATCATTAACCCACACAGAGCCATACAGCAGCTCTCATCATTAACCCACACAGAGCCATA
This sequence comes from Salvelinus namaycush, assembly GCF_016432855.1. NCBI lineage: Eukaryota > Metazoa > Chordata > Actinopteri > Salmoniformes > Salmonidae > Salvelinus > Salvelinus namaycush. Next base: position 78,739,035 of record NC_052307.1, read on the forward strand.
CAACAGCCCTCATCATTAATCCACACAGAGCCATACAGCAGCCCTCATCATTAACCCACACAGAGCCATACAGCAGCTCTCATCATTAACCCACACAGAATCATACAACAGCCCTCATCATTAACCCACACAGAGTCATACAACAGCCCTCATCATTAACCAACACAGAGCCATACAGCAGCCCTCATCGTTAACCCACACAGAGTCATACAGCAGCCCTCATCATTAACCCACACAGAGCCATACAGCAGCCCTCATCATTAACCCACACAGAGCCATACAACATCCCTCATCATTAACCCACACAGAGCCATACAGCAGCCCTCATCATTAACCCACACAGAGCCATGCAGCAGCCCTCATCATTAACCCACACAGAGCCATACAGCAGCCCTCTTCATTAACCCACACAGAGCCATACAACAGCCCTCATCATTAACCCACACAGAGCCATACAGCAGCCCTCATCATTAACCCACGCAGAGCCATACAACAGCCCTCATCATTAACCCACACAGAGCCATACAGCAGCCCTCATCATTAACCCACACAGAGCCATACAACAGCCCTCATCATTAACCCACACAGAGCCATACAGCAGCCCTCATCATTAACCCACGCAGAGCCATACAACAGCCCTCATCATTAACCCACACAGAGCCATACAGCAGCCCTCTTCATTAACCCACACAGAGCCATACAACAGCCCTCATCATTAACCCACACAGAGCCATACAGCAGCCCTCATCATTAACCCACGCAGAGCCATACAACAGCCCTCATCATTAACCCACACAGAGCCATTCAACAGCCCTCATCATTAACCCACACAGAGCCATACAACAGCCCTCATCATTAACCCACACAGAGCCATACAGCAGCCCTCATCATTAACCCACACAGAGCCATTCAACAGCCCTCATCATTAACCCACACAGAGCCATACAGCAGCTCTCATCATTAACCCACACAGAGCCATTCAACAGCCCTCATCATTAACCCACACAGAGCCATACAGCAGCCCTCATCATTAACCCACACAGAGCCATACAGCAGCCCTCTTCATTAACCCACACAGAGCCATACAGCAGCCCTCATCATTAACCCACACAGAGCCATACAACATCCCTCATCATTAACCCACACAGAGCCATACAACATCCCTCATCATTAACCCACACAGAGCCCTACAGCAGCCCTCATCATTAACCCACAAAGAGCAATACAGCAGCCCTCATCATTAACCAACACAGAGCCATACAGCAGCTCTCATCATTAACCCACACAGAGCCATACAGCAGCCCTCATCATTAACCCACACAGAGCCATACAGCATCCCTCATCATTAACCCACACAGAGCCATACAGCAGCCCACATCATTAACCCACACAGAGCCATACAGCAGCCCTCATCATTAAACCACACAGAGCCATACAACAGCCCTCATCATTAACCCACACAGAGCCATACAGCAGCCCACATCATTAACCCACACAGAGCCATACAACAGCCCTCATCATTAACCCACACAGAGTCATACAACAGCCCTCATCATTAACCCACACAGATTCATACAGCAGCCCTCATCATTAACCCACACAGAGTCATACAACAGCCCTCATCATTAACCCACACAGAGCCATACAGCAGCCCTCATCATTAACCCACACAGAGTCATAAAACAGCCCTCATCATTAACCCACACAGAGTCATAAAACAGCCCTCATCATTAACCCACACAGAGTCATAAAACAGCCCTCATCATTAAACCAGACAGAGCCATACAGCATCCCTCATCATTAACCCACACAGAGCCATACAGCAGCCCTCTGAGCTAACATTGACTCATGTTTTATTAAGCGGCATGCTATGACTGATGGGCTGATTTCAAGGTTTAACTGCTAACCTACAAAGCGTTACATGGGCTTGCTCCTACCTATCTTTCCGAGTTGGTCCTGCCGTACATACCTACACGTACGCTACGGTCACAAGACGCAGGCCTCCTAATTGTCCCTAGAATTTCTAAGCAAACAGCTGGAGGCAGGGTTTTCTCCTATAGAGCTCCATTTTTATGGAATGGTCTGCCTATACATGTGAGAGACGCAGACTCGGTCTCAACCTTTAAGTCTTTACTGAAGACTCATCTCTTCAGTAGGTCATATGATTGAGTGTAGTCTGGCCCAGGAGTGTGAAGGTGAACGGAAAGGCTCTGGAGCAACGAACCGCCCTTGCTGTCTCTGCCTGGCCGGTTCCCCTCTTTCCACTGGGATTCTCTGCCTCTAACCCTATTACAGGGGCTGAGTCACTGGCTTACTGGTGCTCTTTCATGCCGTCCCTAGGAGGGGTGCGTCACTTGAGTGGGTTGAGCCACTGACGTGATCATTCTGTCTGGGTTGGCGCCCCCCTTGGTTTGTGCCGTGGCGGTGATCTTTGTGGGCTATACTCGGCCTTGTCTCAGGATGGTAAGTTGGTGGTTGAGGATTTCCCTCTAGTGGTGTGGGGGCTGTGCTTTGGCAAAGTGGGTGGGGTTATATCCTTCCTGTTTGGCCCTGTCCGGGGGTATCATCGGATGGGGCCACAGTGTCTCCTGACCCCTCCTGTCTCAGCCTCCAGTATTTATGCTGCAGTAGTTAATGTGTCGGGGGGCTAGGGTCAGTTTGTTATATCTGGTGGATTTCTCCTGTCTTTCTCCTGTCCCGGACACCGGGTCCTGTGTGATTTTAAGTATGCTCTCTCTAATTCTCTCCTTCTCTCTTTCTTTCTCTCTCTCGGAGGACCTGAGCCCTAGGACCATGCGTCAGGACTACCTGGCATGATCACTCCTTGCTGTCCCCAGTCCACCTGGCCATGCTGCTGCTCCAGTTTCAACTGTTCTGCCTGCGGCTATGGAACCCTGACCTGTTCACCGGACTTGCTAAAAAAGCCAACTGACATTTACTCCTGAGGTGCTGACTTGCTGCACCCTCGATAACTACTGTGATTATTATTATTTGACCATGCTGGTCATTTATGAACATTTGAACATCTTGGCCATGTTCTGTTATAATCTCCACCCTGCACAGCCAGAAGAGGACTGGCCACCCCTCATAGCCTGGTTCCTCTCTAGGTTTCTTCCTAGGTTTTGGCCTTTCTAGGGAGTTTTTCCTAGCCACCGTGCTTCTACACCTGCATTGCTTGCTGTTTGGGGTTTTAGGCTGGGTTTCTGTACAGCACTTTGAGATATCAGCTGATGTACGAAGGGCTATATAAATAAATTTGATTTGATTTGATTTGATGACTGGATCACTCCTCCTCTTACTGCCCTGCACACACACTGACACACAACTCCATCCACATCATGCATTACTTCACAGGCCTGAGCAAACTGCCTCTCTGCATCATGTGGTGTGGACACAGACACGCTGTACACTCTAAGCCCCTCACAGCTGGGGTGTATCAGTTGAGAATGGGATGGATCAGGACTAGGGAAGGTACCGGTCTGGTAACAACAGAGGGAAGGTACCGGTCTGGTAACAACAGAGGGAAGGTACCGGTCTGGTAACAACAGAGGGAAGGTACCGGTCTGGTAACAACAGAGGGAAGGTACCGGTCTGGTAACAACAGAGGGAAGGTACCGGTCTGGTAACAACAGAGGGAAGGTACCGGTCTGGTAACAACAGAGGGAAGGTACCGGTCTGGTAACAACAGAGGGGAGGTACCGGTCTGGTAACAACAGAGGGGAGGTACCGGTCTGGTAACAACAGAGGGAAGGTACCGGTCTGGTAACAACAGAGGGGAGGTACCGGTCTGGTAACAACAGAGGGAAGGTACCGGTCTGGTAACAACAGAGGG
>NC_052307.1:78747866-78752866 GCF_016432855.1 Salvelinus namaycush
TGCTATTTAGCCCTAAACAGAGAGTACACAGTGGCAGAATACCTGACCACTGTGACTGACCCAAACTTAAGGAAAGCTTTGACTATGTACAGACTCAGTGAGCATAGCCTTGCTATTGAGAAAGGCCGCCGTAGGCAGACATGGCTCTCAAGAGAAGACAGGCTATGTGCTCACTGCCCACAAAATGAGGTGGAAACTGAGCTGCACTTCCTAACCTCCTGCCCAATGTATGACCATATTAGAGAGACATATTTCCCTCAGATTACACAGATCCACAAAGAATTCGAAAACAAATCCAATTTTGATAAACTCCCATATCTACTGGGTGAAATACCACAGTGTGCCATCACAGCAGCAAGATTTGTGACCTGTTGCCACAAGAAAAGGGCAACCAGTGAAGAACAAACACCATTGTAAATACAACCCATATTTATGCTTATTTATTTTCCCTTGTGTACTTTAACCATTTGTACATTGTTACAACACTGTATATATATAATATGACATTTGTAATGTCTTTATTGTTTTGAAACTTCTGTATGTGTAATGTTAACTGTTAATTTATATTGTTTATTTCACTTTTGTATATTATCTACCTCACTTGCTTTGGCAATGTTAACACATGTTTCCCATGCCAATAAAGCCCCTTGAATTGAATTGAATTGAATTGAGAGAGAGAAAGAGAGAGAGATAGAGAGAGAGACAGAGAGAGAGACAGAGAGAGAGGGATAGAGAGAGACAGAGAGAGAGATAGAGAGAGAGACAGAGAGAGAGAGACAGAGAGACAGAGAGACAGAGAGAGAGATAGAGAGGGATAGAGAGAGAGAGAAGCTGAGACAGAGACAGAGAGACAGAGAGACAGAGAGACAGAGAGACAGAGAGACAGAGAGACAGAGAGACAGAGAGAGAGATAGAGATAGAGAGATAGAGAGAGACAGAGAGAGAGAGAGAGAGAGAGAGAAGCTGAGACAGAGAGACAGAGAGACAGAGAGACACAGAGAGAGAGACAGAGAGAGACAGAGATACAGAGAGAGAGATAGATAGAGAGAGACAGAGAGAGAGACAAAGAGAGAGGGATAGAGAGAAAGAGAAGCTGAGACAGAGACAGCGAGACAGAGAGAGATACAGAGAGAGAGAGAGAAGCTGAGACAGAGACAGAGAGACAGAGGGTTCTGACCTGTGTGTCTGCGTTGGTGTCTCTTCAGTTGATCTGATCTGGAGAATCTCCGTCCGCAGTCTGTGAAGTCACACTGATACGGCTTTTCTCCTGCAATCATAATCCTCATCATCATCACCACCATCATCATCCTCATTATCACAACCACCAGGCCAGTGAGAAGCATGTAAAGCAAATTACTGTTGTCTGTATGTTGTCTATATGGGGTGTACTGACCCGTGTGTTTCCTGCCATGCATCTGCAGGTGGGAAAGTTTGAAGTATCTCTTATTGCAGCCGGGGTAGGCACACACAAACGGACGCTTCTCATTGGTCTCTGATGACCTCACCACAGACGGTGTGATACCAGGCACCCGCCGCACATCCTGAGAGAGAAAGAGAGAGAGCGAGGTAAAGAGAGCGAGAGGGAGAGAGAGAGAGGGAGAGAAAGAGAGAGAGAGAGAGAGAGAGAGAGAGAGAGAGAGAGAGAGAGAGAGAGGGAGGGAGAGAGAGAGAGATAGATAGAGGTAAAGAAAGAGAGAGGGAGAGAGAGAGGGAGGGAGGGAGGGGTAGAGAGAGATGGAGGGAGAGAGAGGGAGGAAGAGAGAGAGAGTAGGTGAGAGAGTAGGTGTGTGTGTGTGTGCGCGTGCGTGCGTGTTTGTGCGTGTCGGACCCTGACCTGTAGTCCTCTGAAGAGGCCGTGTGTGTGGATGTGGTACTGGGCACTACAGCTGAGGACCACCGGAGGAGGGGGGGCCGTGGGGTCACTCTCATATCCTGTCCCATGACTGTAAGGGCAGCAGAGGTGGGGCTGGGGTGAGCACAGTGCAGTACAATGACAACAAGACTGAACATCTAACAACATGCTACTCTACCAGTCAGTGACGTCACACTTCTTCCAGTTATTCCTGTTGGAGTGAGAGGGAGGGTGGTGGACGAGGGTCAGAGAGGAATGCTTCTATCTGTTATCCTCACACCTTCAACCTGTCCTCTGTTCAGGGACATATCAGTTCACACTCCTGTGTTGACCTTGGTGAGGGGGTGTAAAATTGAGGGAGAGAGAGGAGTGAGAGAGAAGATAGAGAGAAAGAGGGAGAGACAGGGAGCGAGAGAGAAAGAGGGAGAGACAGGGAGAGAGAGAAAGAGGGAGAGAGAGAAAGAGGGAGAGACAGGGAGAGAGAGAAAGAGGGAGAGACAGGGAGAGAGAGAGGAAGCGGGAGAGAAAGAGGGAGAGAAAGAGAGGGACAGAGGCAGCAGCTGTGTATTCATTTCATTGTACTTTCATCCCCGTCTTTCTATCCCCCTGGGCAGCAGACCAAATCTTACCTCCCTCCTCCGTCCTCCCTCCTCCCTCCTCTGTCCTCCCTCCTCTGTCCTCCCTCCTCTGTCCTCCCTCCTCCCTCCTCCGTCCTCCCTCCTCTGTCCTCACTCCTCTGTCCTCCCTCCTCCGTCCTCCGTCCTCCCTCCTCCCTCCTCCCTCCTCCCTCCTCCCTCCTCTGTCCTCCCTCTTCTCTCCTCCCTCCTCCCATCCTTCTCTTCCTCCTCCTCCATTACCTCCCTGACTATGGTCAAGGCTCCACTAAATAAATATACTACAGGAAGCTAAACACACAACACACACAACAAACACATATACAAACAACACACACATATACAAACAACACACACAACACACACATATACACACAACACACACAACACACACACATACAAACAACACACACAACACACATATACAAACAACACACACAACACACACACATACAAACAACACACACATATACAAACAACACACACATATACAAACAACACACACAACACACACATATACAAACAACACACACGACACACACATATACAAACAACACACACAACACACACATATACAAACAACACACACATATACAAACAACACACACATATACAAACAACACACACAACACACACATATACAAACAACACACACATATACAAACAACACACACGACACACACATATACAAACAACACACACAACACACACATATACAAACAACACACACAACACACACATATACAAACAACACACACATATACACACAACACACACAACACACACATATACACACAACACACATTGATGGACCATGCAGATAGAACTCCACAGTCCACCCAGCTTGGTACCTTTTGATAGTGGACAGTGTGTTAGCAGGGTTCCACGCGACACACTCCAGCTGAGAGGCCATCTGGTACAAGTTATCACTGAGGAAAACACACAGACAGAAAGATTACAGGTTATCACTGAGGAAAACACACACAGACAGAAAGATTACAGGTTATCACTGAGGGAAACACACAGACAGAAAGATTACAGGTTATCACTGAGGAAAACACACACAGACAGAAAGATTACAGGTTATCACTGAGGAAAACACACACAGACAGAAAGATTACAGGTTATCACTGAGGAAAACACACAGACAGAAAGATTACAGGTTATCACTGAGGAAAACACACAGACAGAAAGATTACAGGTTATCACTGAGGAAAACACACACAGACAGAAAGATTACAGGTTATCACTGAGGGAAACACACAGACAGAAAGATTACAGGTTATCACTGAGGAAAACACACACAGACAGAAAGATTACAGGTTATCACTGAGGAAAACACACACAGACAGAAAGATTACAGGTTATCACTGAGGAAAACACACAGACAGAAAGAGTATAGGTTATCACTGAGGAAAACACACACAGACAGAAAGATTACAGGTTATCACTGAGGAAAACACACAGACAGAAAGATTACAGGTTATCACTGAGGAAAACACACAGACAGAAAGATTACAGGTTATCACTGAGGAAAACACACACAGACAGAAAGATTACAGGTTATCACTGAGGAAAACATACACAGACAGAAAGATTACAGGTTATCACTGAGGAAAACACACACAGACAGAAAGATTACAGGTTATCACTGAGGAAAACACACAGACAGAAAGATTACAGGTTATCACTGAGGAAAACACACACAGACAGAAAGATTACAGGTTATCACTGAGGGAAACACACAGACAGAAAGATTACAGGTTATCACTGAGGAAAACACACACAGACAGAAAGATTACAGGTTATCACTGAGGAAAACACACACAGACAGAAAGATTACAGGTTATCACTGAGGAAAACACACAGACAGAAAGAGTATAGGTTATCACTGAGGAAAACACACACAGACAGAAAGATTACAGGTTATCACTGAGGAAAACACACAGACAGAAAGATTACAGGTTATCACTGAGGAAAACACACAGACAGAAAGATTACAGGTTATCACTGAGGAAAACACACACAGACAGAAAGATTACAGGTTATCACTGAGGAAAACATACACAGACAGAAAGATTACAGGTTATCACTGAGGAAAACACACACAGACAGAAAGATTACAGGTTATCACTGAGGAAAACACACACAGACAGAAAGATTACAGGTTATCACTGAGGAAAACACACACAGACAGAAAGATGACAGGTTATCACTGAGGAAAACACACAGACAGAAAGATCACAGGTTATCACTGAGGAAAACACACAGACAGAAAGATCACAGCTCCACATTATTTGCTGTATACACCATTAAAGCTAACAAAAGCTTTATCTCGGTTAACGCAGAACTAAAATCTTGCATAATGTGTTTTACTTAGTCTGTCCACGAGACATCAACACAAGCTATACTGATATGATTTGACTGACTGAAATCAGTTGAACAGAGAAGAGACAGAGGGGGTGCGTAATGGCTGGACAATTTGCTTTTACGGTCAGAAACCCCCCTCTCCCTCCCTCCCTCCCTCCCTCCCT